>NC_090056.1:7585016-7612516 GCF_038355195.1 Osmerus mordax
CTCATGGTAGGTTTTGTAGCTAATTGGAGTGAGCATTTGATTGAAACACAAGATGATATTCAGGAGATTCTAAACCCACACTGGTGTCTCATCTGAGGACACACACACACATTACATCAAAGACGTGTTAATTGTCTTTTTAAACCAAGTCAATCATGATGATTTCTTCAAGGTAAAGAGGCATGCACACACACACACACACACACATTAAATAAACATACACAGTATAGGTGTGCACACATGAAGTAATGATTGTTAAGGGAGCAGTGAGGTTTTGGTTATTACAGTAATGGCATTTAAAAAGCTTATTTAGTGATGTGGCCCCACCCTGATGTAACCAGCTAACATTATACCAAACTGTGCTAAGGCCATTCAAAAATAATGTGCTTTCCCCTAACAATGCACCTAACCACTATGAAACATTACTGTCGCAATGAGAAAAGAAAATCTCCCTCCTCTCCCTTCCTCCATCCACAGCTCTCGTTTACAGCATCCCTCTCTCCTCTCCTCTCTAGGGTTTGGCTCCATTCACCTCTCACTCTCTTTCTCGGTCTGTCGGCCTCTCTGTCTCTCCCCCACTGCCTCCGTCTATTTCTCTACTCTTCTGTTGCCACTCTCCTCCAACAGGCCCAACACCCTCACCCACTCCTCCTCCTCCAGGCCCAACACCCTCACCCACTCCTCCTCCACTAGGCCCAACAGCCTCACCCACTCAGGCCCAACACCCTCACCCACTCCTCCTCCACTAGGCCCAACACCCTCACCCACTCCTCCTCCACCAGGCCCAACACCCTCACCCACTCCTCCTCCACTAGGCCCAACACCCTCACCCACTCAGGCCCAACACCCTCACCCACTCCTCCTCCACTAGGCCCAACACCCTCACCCACTCCTCCTCCACCAGGCCCAACACCCTCACCCGCTCCTCCTCCACCAGGCCCAACACCCTCACCCGCTCCTCCTACACCAGGCCCAACACCCTCACCCACTCAGGCCCAACACCCTCACCCACTCAGGCCCAACACCCTCACCCACTCCTCCTCCACCAAGCCCAACACCCTCACCCGCTCCTCCTCCACCAGGCCCAACACCCTCACCCACTCCTCCTCCACCAGGCCCAACACCCTCACCCCACTCCTCCTCCACCAGGCCCAACACCCTCACCCACTCAGGCCCAACACCCTCACCCGCTCCTCCTCCACCAGGCCCAACACCCTCACCCGCTCCTCCTACACCAGGCCCAACACCCTCACCCACTCAGGCCCCAACACCCTCACCCACTCAGGCCCAACACCCTCACCCACTCCTCCTCCACCATGCCCAACACCCTCACCCACTCCTCCTCCACCAGGCCCAACACCCTCACCCGCTCCTCCTCCACCAGGCCCAACACCCTCACCCGCTCCTCCTCCACCAGGCCCAACACCCTCACCCGCTCCTCCTCCACCAGGCCCAACACCCTAACCTGTTTCCTCCCAAGCTGCTGGTGCTGCTTGGGAGGAACCCACCACCAGGAAGCCACCACCAGCCACTGACAGACACACGTTCCCTGTCAGGGAACGATTTAACACATCTGGAACGATTTAACACATCCATTTTTAATCCCGGGAGCATTCCTATTTAGGATTAGGGGAACACAATACCCAATCCCATTCATTTGGAATTAAATGAAAATGCAGATGATGTTGTTGTTAACGGGCATCAAACACAGGGTGCAAGTGTACGTGGGACTGGATGTGTTTGTGTGTGTGTGGTTTGTGTGTGTGGTGTGTGTGTGTGACTGTGTGTGTGTCTGTGTGTGTGTGGTGTGTATGTGTATGTGACTGGATGTGTTTGTGTGTGTGGTGGGTGTGTGTGTGACTGGATGTGTTTGTGTGTGTGTGGTATGTGCATGCACACCATATCAGCAGTGAGTGCTGAGGTGATTCTGAGTAGGAGGGTGTGGATAGCACTACACATTTTCCACAACACACAATCTAATGTGTTCTTGTGTGTGTGTATCCATTAAAATTATG
Organism: Osmerus mordax; assembly: GCF_038355195.1. Lineage (NCBI taxonomy): Eukaryota > Metazoa > Chordata > Actinopteri > Osmeriformes > Osmeridae > Osmerus > Osmerus mordax. The sequence continues at coordinate 7,587,032 of NC_090056.1, forward strand.
AATCATAAAACAATGATTAAACTATTACATTTTTCAAGAGCTTGATCTGTCAGAGGTTATTCTGATTGCACTGGTTGTCATAATACGTTTTAGCATGTCAACACTCATGTATTTGGAATACCATTATTTCCGTATCAGGACTTGAATAATACAACGTTCACACATTGCCAAACGTCATTCACTCGTGTGTTTTGAAAGGTCATACATGTGATGTGATCATGGCAGGCTGGATACAGACACTGAGGTGTTTGAAGCATGTACTATGTCGAGTCAAGAACATCTTCTGATGATCCTGTGTAAACAGCTTGTCAGGACGTTTGTTTCTCATAACTGCAGATTGGTGTTTAAGTCGAGTGCATGTCTCTGGGCCACACACACATGAACACACACACACATGAACACACACACACATGAACACACACACACACACACACACATGAACACACACACACACACACATGAACACACACACACACATGAACACACGCACACACATGAACACACACACACATGAACACACACACACACACATGAACACACACACACATGAACACACACACACATGAACACACACACACATGAACACATGAAACACACACACACACACACACATGAACACACACCCACATGAACACACACACACACATGAACACACACACACACACACACACACACATGAACACACACACGGTGCAGCACAATGAATCCTTCAGCAGCTTGGAGTGGACATGGCACGTCCTGAGGTGACCGCCTGTTCTTTATTCTCTCCTTTCATGGAGGCTGGAGGAGATTTGCGTCGTGCCAGCGGACACCAATTCATTTCCAATTAAAGTCATTAATTAAAGAAGTCCTGTTGGCTAAATCCAATCTGCAGAGTGAGTCTGAGCCATGTGGCTGTGAAACCTATAAACGATAGCTTAAAGAAGTCCTGTTGGCTAAATCCAATCTGCAGAGTGAGTCTGAGCCATGTGGCTGTGAAACCTATAAACGATAGCAATATGTAGCTCTGAATCTGTCATGGTCATGTAGGGCTGTCCATCTAGCAGTGTTTTTTTTTTGTGGTGTGCTGCTGTAATGTGAGGTTGCAGTAAAGTCATGTTTCCTAATGCAACATACATGCCACATGTTCTGTAGAGGCTGTGGGGTATGTTCTGTTCTGTGATGTGAGGATGTCTATTACACGTGTGTGGGGCAATTGGAACAGTGTTATTTATTGTTTGAGGGACTACATATGCCAGACAGGTGCTCAAGTGCAGTGTAGATCCTGGACTGGTAGGTTAGAGGTAAGTTATCGGACTAAAGTCTCTCTTTCTTTCTGTTCCTCTCTCACCATCTCCACCACTCCCATTCCCTGTTCTCCCATTTTCTCTCCCCATTCAAACTCTTTCATTTCGCACTCTCTCCCCACATCCCTCTCGTCCTTCTGTACTCTCCCTCTCTTTCATCGTCCCCACCCCTCCCTCCCTCCTTCTCTGGGGTATGTGAGTATTAATAAAGTTGACCCCTGGAGTGAAGGATCAGAGAGTAAACGAGTGGAGCAGCTCTGCTCTCCTCCTCAGGGCTGATGGAGATAACACCAGATAACAACATGGGGCCTTGGAACAGGGCAGCGTGTGTGTGTGCGTGTACGTGTGTGTGTGTGCGTGCATGTGTGCGTGACTCACAGAGAGATTTAGATGATGAATGAGTGACCTTGCCTAAAGAGCTCCGTGTCCCTCTAGATCTCTCTGACTGAGAAGTTGCACACGTGTGTCTTTGTGTGTGTATTTGTCTGCGGGCTTGCGTGTGTTTGTGAGGAGAGAGAGAGAGAGAGAGAGAGAGAGAGAGAGAGAGAGAGAGAGAGAGAGAGAGAGAGAGAGAGAGAGAGAGAGAGAGAGAGAGAGAGAGAGAGAGAGAAAAAGAGTGTGTGTGTGAGTGTAGTGTGTGGGCATGAAGGTGTCCCAGCTGTGAGCCTGCATGTGTAGTTACAGGAAAGGCACAGGGGAACAAGCACAAACACACTGAGCTTTCACTTTCTAAAAGTAGTCGTGTCTCATGCAGGCAGGTCAGATGGCCCATTTAGACTGGTGGTACACACGAGCAAAGAGAGGTGATAACACTGGCTGGAATTCACCATGGTCTGTGATCGTGGTCCAGGTCTTGGAGCTTTGGTCTGGATCCTGTATCATGTGTGTGTGTGTGTGTGTGTTAGCTGTGTGTACTCTGCTCCAGAGATGAACCTGAGAAGACTGTCCTCCCCACAGCATTGGCAGACTCCAGCTGGAGAAACAGGACTTTATTATTTCATCTAAATGTCATTGCACAGGCAGGGAGTGTGTGTGCGTGTGTGTGTACATGTGTGTGTGTGTTTCCAGGGATATATATCATGTTGCATAAGAATATGTAGATTCAGCTAGAGACCTAGGTCTCCTGAGTGGGCATTGGAACCTTGGAATCTATATACTGTAATACCTTACCATTCATGTTCCCATGCCCATGACTGGGTGTAGTGTTGCTGAACTGAAAGTTGAAAAAATGTTGTGAAATGTATGTGTGTGAGTGGGTGTTTAGTATCGTAAAACTGACAGGTGACTGGGTTCACGTGTGTGTGGAGAATGTGTGTGCTTGTTTATCTGTGTGTGAGTGTGTGTTCAGTATTGTAGGACTCACAGTTGTCTGGGGCCCAGTACGTGTGTGTGTGTGAGGATCGTATCGTAGAACTGGAAGTAAGACTTTGTCCTTTGTCCATCTGGCTTTCTTCATTATTCATCAATCTTGATGGGAGCAGTGTTGGAGCTCAGTCAGCTCTGAACGCTGACACCAGTGAGAACTGGATCATGCCAGCCAACACCATGATTCACTATGGAAACGATGACAGCTGGCAGTGTTGTCAGTCCACTAAAGTGTGACACAAGTATAACTTTACCAATGAGGACGCTCTCAGATACACAGACACACGCCCACCACCAAATTGCACAGCTGTATGAATGTACTTAAATGAGTGGACGTGTTGGTTTGACATCTCTGAGGAGACGGTCTTGCTTTGGAGCTGTTTACCAGCTCTGGGTCTCCCCTCACTTCTCCTTCCTTTTCCGCTTGTCCTGTTTCTCTCACTCCCTTTCTCGCTTTCTCTCTCCATGTCACCCCCTCTGTTCTCATCTTAGCTTTCTGCCCACTCCAATCATATCGACCATCCATCTGTTCATTTGTCCCTTCGTTTTTCTCTTTCATTTTTTTCCCGCCTTCTCGTTTTTCCGTAAGCTCTTACCTTCTCCCTTTTCGAATTTGAAAAGACCCAACCTCCCTTCTTTATTCCATCCCTCTATTTCTGTCTTTGTCTCTGTCTTTCACTGTCTTGTTCCTCTTTCTCGTCCTTGTCACAGTCCCTCCTGTCTTCCCCTTGACCCTTGAGGTGTGCAGTATGTAGGTACTTTATCAAACCCGAGGGGGAATTACAGAGAATGCAGTCATGCAGAGTATGTGTGTATTGATGTTATTCAGGTTTGTGCATGCATGGACGCATGTCCCAGTGAGTGTGTGTGTGTGTGTGTGTGGTGTTGTGGAGGTGTTGGGATATTGATATCCCGCACCTGCTTGTACCAGTTGATTTTATCAGTATAATTAAATCTGCATGACTCGCACCACAACTGAACAATTTATCTGGTATGCCATCACAGAATCTATCTATTTTACCCCCCCCCCCACCACACACACACACACACACACACACTGTTTGTCGGTCTTATCACAGTCTCAGTTGGCTGACAGCATACATCATTAATGATTTGATTATCATCTGACACTATAGCCATCCAACAAACTTGTTCTTTAGGATTCCGAACACCTTCCTGTCCCTGCTTAGACATACCACAGGCATCTGCTGTACTTGTGCTCTCTCTCTCTCTCTCTCTCTCTCTCTCTCTCTCTCTCTCTCTCTCTCTGTCTCTCTCTCTCTCTCTCTCATTCACTTTATTATCTGACTTCTCCCCCCGTCTCACTTCATTATCTCACGTCCCTTCTTCTCCCTCTCCCTCTCTTATCACCCTTCCTTGCTCCCTCCCCAAACAAAGTTTATTGCCCTGACTGTCTATATGAGGAATGACCCTCTTCTGAAAGTGTTGCTCTGAGATCAGCTTGCTGTCATTAGAGCTCATCCCCGGTCTCTCTAGGAAAATAATATCTCTGCCCTGGGTTCAGCTCTCTCTCTCTCTCTCTCTCTCTCTCTCTCTCTCTCTCTCTCTCTCTCTCTCTCCTTCCCCAGGTGCATATCTCGTTCCACATTAGCTGCTTCGTTAATGGGATTAGAGGAGGACATGTCTTTCTGTGGCTGCTAACGGAGCATGACGTGGACACACCTGCAGCCGTGTGTGGGAACACGCGTGTGCAGGTGCATCACCACCTAAACATCGTTGCGTGTCGGTGCGCATGGGACCCAGCGCAGGCGCTCGTGAAAGACGACGCGGAGCTTGACCGGGATTTCCAACGTTGCTCACGGATCGACTCCTAGCGACTACATGCCGAGCTGTGACACCCCTACTACAGGAAGTCAGTGAAGGACCAGGATGCATATTGCACACTAATCTGTCAGGTCCAGAGGTTAATGTAATGAAATCGAGTCCAGAGTCCAGGGATCCTTGGCCAGCCTCCCAGATGCTGAAGCTAAATGACTGTAATTAAGAGAATGCTAACAGTGTTATGCTAACAGTGTAAGTCTTCACTCTGTACAGCTCCCGTACAGAAGCCATCACCCGATGGCCTGTACAGGAAAACTGGGCTGTGCTTAAATACTGCGTCATCCATCATCCATCCGTGTGACATGTTGGGTGAGGATGGAGAGTGATCGTTGAATGCGTTGGGGCTGAATCGTGGCTGATAAAGCGGTGTGATTGGAATACAAGTGGTCTGGCCTTCCTCATCCCTCTTGTCCTGCTCCTCCCGATCACACGAGGCCTCCGAAGAAGACCAGGGGCCTCATGTATAAAGGTTGCGTGCGCACGAAAAAGATTGCGTACACTGGTTTTCACGCACACGGTGTTATGTATAGAAATGAACTTGACGTGAGAATGTGCGGGCCGTCACGGAAACTTTTGAGCAAACGTGAGAATGTGCGGACCAGGTTGCCGTGACCAACAAGACAAACAGAATCCTTTAATGTGTGTACGCCACTTCCCACGCAAAGGTTGTTATTTATAAAAAACAAACTTGACGGGAGAATGTGCGGTCCTCCACGCAAACTCTGACCCACCCGTAGGCCTACGCACATTTTGAACACAGACATCATCACTTCCGGATCTGTACGCTCTGACATGGTGCTTACACAAGATGCCTCCAGTTTCCAATTTTATATCTCGGTGAATTCTGCGACAAAAAGGTTGAGGATGGCAGCCTTTAGAGGAAAAAGCGATTCCCCATTGATCTGTTGACTCTGAATTTTGATTTGGGTCGTGATAGTCTTATTTGAGTGAGAACGGCTCGCCCGTTAGACTGCATAGTCTTACTGTAGGCGGCAGCCACGTCTCGTTCGCATCATGTCACAAAGTAAATCATTTTACATATCGGCCAATTTTATACCAAAAAGGTCGAGGAGGGATAGCTTTCAAGATATATAGGGGAATTCTGCATTTAGCCAGGCGGTACGACATCAGGTCATCCGGACATTTCACACTGAGATACGCAGTAAAAATCACAGTTAGGATTTTCCCGCATGTGGTACTTAAACGGTTAGGATAAATACATGGCCTTCACAGTTAAATAATTTAAAACGCACAAAATGCTCATAATAATAATGTTATTGTTGATTGTGTGAACTAGCTGGGTTTGCCATTGGGTTAGCACAGCAGCGGAAATGATTACATTTCCGGTTCGTTTCCTGGGCAACCGCATAACCGCTATTGGCGACGAAGATGACCGTACTGTAGTCAGACTGCAGAAATTAAATGTGGGAAGAACGATTACTCGTAATATTTACATATTTTGTTTTCCTCACACACGTTTTTTTCACTCCATTTCATCATTATCATGAAGATGACATCCAGCATTTGCACTTGTACTGAGTGATAATTGTTCCATAAACACCTTGTACAATCCAACTCAAATTTTTAATCAAAATTCAGCACTGTTTCACCATCAGATTGTTCACTACGGGAGTGCAGTAGGGGGAGATGCCCCAACTGCATGGAATACAGGATAACATCACATATCCTACCTTTACATAACTGCAAAACACAGTGTAGCCTAAAACTAAATATATTTCTTTAATACTGTGCATTATATGTCAAAAACTAAGCTCCCGTGCAATAGCTACACTACGTCCTCGATATCAGGGCAAACTTTAATACTGTTCATAACAAAACCAGCATGAAGAAACATGTGTTTACGGATATGCTTTTGTTTTCAAATTGTTACCTCGCATAGTTTTTTTATTTATTGGTGATCCCGCTGCTGTGGCCACCAAATAGGCCTCATGTGTTTTTTCGCTCCTCCACCTCGCCTATGTAGGCCTACTGTATGTCAATGTCAGTGTCTGAGAAGTTGCGGCTTTTTGTTATTTTCCCTCCTGACGCCATGATTCAACGTAACGTAACGTAAGAACAATCGCATGCCAGGGCCATTAATATACTGGATTAGAATTCGTGAGGTGCTTTGCATTGACCATTTATGGTTAAAAACAGGCGTGTTCAGGGCGGGGTAAATGCTGATTCACATACGCACACTTGTGGGTAATCTGTGATTTATAAAGGGAACATTGCTTACAGGTGTGCGTATGCACGTTTTATAAATCCGATTTTTGGGGGGCATTATAGGCTTTTGGGCGTACGTACACTTTTAGTAAGAATCCTACGCACAGTTTTATAAATGAGACCCCAGAACTGCCATCATCCTGTCAGACGCTCTCCTCCTCCCATCTCTCCTTTTTCATTCCAGCAGTATCCACCTCTGTCAAAGGTGTTTTTTCATGAAACCCCTCACCAATTACCTCTCAGGGGGGGGTTGTTTTTTCTTAATGCAACACAGCTCCATCTGAGATCTTCTTGCAAGGAGCTTTATATTCCCTCCTTCCTATCAGCAGTCTCTTGGAAAATATAGTCGTCTCACTATTGTGTGAGTCTGCACACCTAGATTTGCAACGCTCAATTGACCTTCTGTCGAGCGCAGTGCTCTGCTGTGCCTGCCATTCTGTGCCTGTGCAGATGTGTGTTTTTGTACGTGTGTGTTTCTGTGTGGGCGTGTACTGTATGCGTGCAATCTCAGGCGAGGAACTACCATTCCTCTCAAGTGAGGTAAAGCTTTCGTGTCCCCCCTCCTACACACCTACGAGTCCTAGCAAACAGGGATGAGATTGCTCACTGTCTAATGTTCTTAATTAACTTCAAGGTTGAAAGTGTGAAATTTAATATAGGAAATTAAAAGATGTTAATTTCCTTCTTGGGAGCCAATGTGCTGCCATGAATAAATTAAATTAAATCAGCGCCTTGGTTTTGCAGATTAGTGGTTGGGGGGAAAGAAAGGAACTTCTGTGTTCCACCACTTAGATAGATGGATGAACATGGTGGGAGGGGAAGGAGGGATGAAGGATGTAGAACAGGGAACATTCTCACATTCTCTCAGTAATTATCCGTGCCTGTCTTCAGTCTAAAAAGCTGTTCCGACATGCTACCATTCTGCTAATACCAGGAAGGCTTTTGGAAGGAGATTTAACAGGCTTCTTAAAAAGAAGGGCCTTAGTAGGTGGAGGGATCTTACCCTTATCATGACTGGTGATGAGGCAGGGGGAGGTGGATGTGTACAGTCCGAGGTGTTGATGTGTGATTGGTGATTTGGTGCCATTGTTACAGCTGGTTTCATATGTTATGTGCTCCCTCTGTGCAAAAAAAGCAATTTCACCCCTCTCATAATCACCTCAACACCATTACAAAGGTTGTTGTTCCACCTATATAAACACATGTCTATAACTGTTTGCCAGAGACAAATTAAGTCCACAAAAGACATTCTTCTAACAAACATGTTGTTAGTTCCAGGCCTGGTAGACCAGTCCAATCAAACTGAGTTTAGTTTTCACATGGATCTTCCAGATTCACAGTGATATATCACCCTCCATATTCCCCCATTAAGCACACCGCACTGTCTAACAACATATCTACCAATTGCCATGGTGCAGACCTTATGTCTATAATTGCTTCAATGTGAAATAACAATCAAGAGAAATAGCCCATAATACTCTCCAGATTCCTTGCTTCCCCATTCCCTTGGAGACTTTATTAAGGGTTCTTGGGGCTGATAAAAGATGTTCATTACCTTCAGAGAGAGAGAGAGGAATCAGACTAAATTGTGTAATCCTTTTGCCAGCCAGGGCTTTTTAAGATCAAACACCACAGGCTGATTAGGTGCTATTCTTTACTGTGGGAAGCCCAGGCCGCCTGTAATTGCTTCTATTCGCGCTTAAGTCCAAAGGTAATGATGCTACTCTGCTGATCCTACTGTCTCCTACCAGTGATGCCACCCTACTGAGAGCTCTTTGCCTATGTGTGTACACAAAGGCATACCGCCAATGTGTGTGTGCAGTCATGCGTGTGTGTGCGTGCATGGAACGAATCGTGTGTGCGTATGTGTGTGCGTATGTGTGTGTGTGCAGTTCAGATAGATGAGATGGGCCTTGGTGTGTGTGATTCGGTGTGTGTCTGGGATAGATGAAGTTGTCCGTGATGCTGAGGTCAATATGTCCCATGGCAACAGCTGGGAGAGTGATCGTGTGAGCGTCCTTGCATGGGTGAGTCGCATGTTTGCGGACGTCTGCGCTGTGCAGAATGAGAAGGGATGGGGGGAGACAGGGGAACAGTGTGATGGAATCATTGTGGAGCGCTACACCTAGCTCATGTTATACAAGCCTGTTGGCGTTTCGTAACGTAGGATTTTTTTAGCATTTTATCCAAAGGGACAAATTGGGGTGATTTGAACCTGCAGTCTCTTGATCTGAAGTCAAATGCTCTGCCACCCATCCCCAGGTCGTCCCTGGGCTGGGCGGAGTGGTCTCTGATGGTTGGACTTGGCAGCTCTATAAATCCTCCCCTCCAGAAGGAGCCTGGAAAGACCTGGTAATTTTCCAATTAAACAGCTGACTGTTGCAACATGGCCCTGGATTTCACACACACACACACACACACACACACACACACACACACACACACACACACACACACACACACACACACACACACACACACACACACACACACACACACACACACACACACCCACCCATGTCAGTTGTCGTTTAGAAAGGTCCAGCACTTCCTCTTCCTGTTTATGACCGTAGATAACTTGACAAGGGAGCAGTCAACAGTACCTGATATAGAAAGACAGAGAAGGAGAGAACAGATTTTGTTTTTTTGGTTTGCGTTCGAGTAAGTATGAAAGCATGAGCAGAGAGACCGGGTTACGCAATATCTGTTAGTTTGACAGAAACAACTTTTATCTTTCCTTTAGTTTTCATTCTGCTGGCATTGTGTTGTGCTGGTCTGTGTGTAGCTGTTGAGTTGAGCTGTAGTATGTTGTGTAGATATCAGCCCATGCTACTCGTGTGTTCGCTGCTGCGTGTGTGATTCCCTCCAGGGGTTGTTGCTCTGCAGCTGTCCCCCCAGGCAGAGGCCTCTCCCTGGGGAGTGTTTTTGGCCTGCGGTCCTGATGGATGGAGCTTTGGGAACACTGCAAACCTGAACACTGTTGTTCAGTACAGACACATATATCCAGCCACCCGCAAACAAACACACGCTCATGAACAATGAGAGCACTCGCTCTCTTTCACACTTATTCAGTGCCAGACTCCCTCTCTCTCTTTTTTCCTCTGTCTTTTTCTTTCTGTCAATGTCTCTCTCTCTTTCCCTCTTTTTGTGTCTGTCTTTCTGTTTCTCTCTGTCTTTTTCTCCCCCTCTTCCTCATAGACTCAACCTGCGGGTAATGTGTTGCCAAGACTACGTTGTTGCAATTAGGAAATGATTCAGAGTTTTCTCAATCACTTTGAATAGATAGAGAGAAGAATGACAAAAAATATCCTATTTGCACTAGGGTAATGTTGTATTGGACGGGAGATGTGTGTGTCTGTCTGTGTATATGGCATGGTACAGTATGTCAACACCTAATTTATACAAGGTTACAATCTGATTGCGTGCCTGTGGAGGTCATATCCTGAGTAATTTACCATTAGATCTTGTCTTTGATTGAAATCACTTGATTTCCTATTGTATTTCTGCAAGTTCATTTTATATAATGCATATCTGCCCTCCTCATCTCCCCTCCACCTTCCACTAATTGAACCAGTTGTTTGGCATGTGGTAACAGTTTTCTGTTCAGTTTTCTTTTCCACTTCTCAGAAAAGTGGAAATCCAATAAAGATTTGAGCTAGCAAACACCCTCTGGGCTAACCCCTAACTCTATTAGCACTTGTAAAACAGTGCTAGCTTATCAACCTTCGCCCCATGAGGAAAGTGGATTAAGGCTACCAGATGTTCCCCTGGTGAACATGTAAGGACCTGGGGAAGTGATTTGAATCAAGAAATGAGATAAGAAACAAGACGATCCCACAAACACAAAGTATCTCCACATGCTGTGTGTTTCATAATGCATGACATGAGTGATGTTCACAATCTGCATGTTCACCTCTTAGTGGTTGATGGACCTCTGATTGTATACACCTGTAAACACCACACACTTGAGTGGCCCAAACCAGTGTCAATCTTTTGTAATGGTGGTAAAAATTGCTCTTACTATTCAAAGGAAAGGGCATGGTTTAGATCTTTGACACTTATTCATCTAGTCAGTGTGTTTTTTGTGTGTCAGAACTGGTAAACATTATACAAATATTTAAGTCACTGTATTGAGGGCATTTGATGAATAGAAATATACATGTGGTTGGAGTTTAGTGGTCTACTTCGCAGACTGGTCACATTCTCAGTGCTTGTTATCTGGTGAAGGGTGCCCTTTGTTGTCTGAACTTGTCAGCTATACTATGGACAGACTGACTCCAAGTGAGGACTACTGTACAACTAGATGCTCCTGAATTGAAAACCACATCACCAATGCACTATTTCATGTTTACCCTAACTGTCAACACAAAAACTAGTAATGTTATAGAAGGTATTTTAGTACAAAGATCACAGAAAGGAAATGGGTGGATGGGTGGATGGATGGATGAATGGATGGATGGAAGAGACAGATGCTCTTTAAAGGTGTTGGGATGTCAGAGCCTTTGATGATTAATTCGAAAGACAAGAGTGTGTTTTAGCGCCCCAGCGGGGTCTGGTGTCTGCTCAGGTGAATGCGATGTTGTCGGCTGGTGAGATGAGAGAGTTTACTTGTTAAGGCCAGGCAGGTTTATCTGCCCCCTTTACGGCCCTGTTCCATCCATCTGAACAGACGGAGACACAGATGAGTGAGGAGGGATGAGTGGGATGAGGGATGAGTCTTCAGAAAAGCGATGGCAGTAAAAGGGGTCTTGATGGAGGTATTGAGAGCAGAAAAAAGAGCAGAGTCCAAAGAGAGAAGGGGAGGATTAGGTTGAAAGAACTCAGGAGGAGGAGCAAGAGTGATAGTAGCTTGAGAGGGTCGTAAAAGGTCCATGGCCAACCTTCCCCTTGGCTATGAGACTTAGAAGTCTCTCTCTCCTGCTCATCGTCATCTTCTCTCGCCCTCCCTCCATTTGTCCATCGACTCACATTGATTGTGTTGAAATGTGTACCGGTACATCCCTGAGGGAGGTGGCTGCCAAAGGGCAGCAATCACTCCACACACATCATCTTCACACACACACACACACACACACACACACACACACACACACACACACACACACTGATGATACATTTGCATACCGGATCCATGTGTGTGCGTGTATGTGTGCGCATGCATGTGTGTGTGTGTGTGTGTTTGCACATGCAAGCATGTGTGTGTGCACACATGAGTGTGTGTGAGTGCTGACTCATTTAGGGTGTGTGTTAATTGGCTCCTGTGGTCGTCCCTGGGCTGGGCGGAGTGGTCTCTGATCATGGTTGGACTTGGCAGCTCTATAAATCCTCCCCTCCAGAAGGAGCCTGGAAAGACCTGGTCATTTTCCAATTAAACAGCTGACTGTTGCAACATGGCCCTGGATTTCACACACACACACACACACACACACACACACACACACACACACACACACACACACACACACACACACATACACGCTCTCTAGACATATTACTGTAAGATTGTAAGATATAGCTTTTTGCATGACAGTTCTACACAACCTATTCTAAAACAGAGTGTTATATTCTAGTCCAGATTGGCTCTCAAGAAATCCTCTCATTGTATTATCTGCACTAACTGTATTATCTAACTTTGGCAGATCCCTGGTCTTCAGAAATGTCACAATTGTGTTTATTTCTCGCATTTACATGCAATTATTGTGAGTAAACCAGCATTAATTTCAACTAGCCACCTCGAGAGAATCACCATTTTAGCGCCCACAAGCATTTCACAGAGTAAAATCATGTTATTGTAATAAACAAACACACAGACACTCAGCAATACAGGAGTCACGTTTACAGAGAAAAAAGTTCACACATTCTCTTGTACACACACACACACCTACATACACACACACACACACACACACACATACTTACACCGCTGTTCCCAGTGTCTAGCTGTGGAGAGGAGAGTGATGTGATCTGTAGAGGAATATTGAAAAGGTCAGACTGCTCTCTTGTGTGAGACTGGCATTGCTTTATGGGTAAACACCATGTCTGAACTTTATCAGATACAGCCCGCACTGTGCTCTCCTTGGCTCCCACTATCTCTCTCTCTCTCTCTCTCTCTCTCTCTCTCTCTCTCTCTCTCTCTCTCTCTCTCTCTCTCTCTCTCTCTCTCTCTCTCTCTCTCTCTCTCTCACACACTCTCTCTCTCTCTCTCTCTCTCTCTCGTTCTCTTTCTCTCTCTCTCTTTCTCTCTCTCTGTCTCTCTCTCTCTCACACACACACACACACATACACACACCTCCACTCCCACTATCTCTGTATATATGCGTTTTCTGGACTGTTCATGATAGTGCTGTGCCATTTGACCGTAGAGAAGTTCATAAGGACATGGTCATGGTCTGAAATGCTAAACAGCTGATGCTGACAGCCTCTGGTACTGGGGGACAGTCTGGCGTGCGACCTGCATGGAGAGCTAGAAAGGAAGAGATGCGGGCCAAAGATAAAAAGATAAAGACACGAAGAAAGGAATATTTCTCCTTCAAAAACAGGTCTTTTGCCTCCTTTTTTCATCCTACAAGGTCAACATGACAGCACACGCCATAAACACACTCTAGTTTTGGAACATCTCCATGTTGTGACACACCTTCTGTGTTCAACGCTATTTATAGTATAGTATTGATCAATAACTCTGGTGAATGTGTTTGTCACCTGTGAATAGAGAACCGTCTGTGTGGTAATGAGAGAGAACATTGTTCTGTTAGTAAGAACCTCCGGTTCTCTCTTTTTTTTCTCTCCAAACGAGCGAGACGCTGGCTGGTGTTCTCTGCTCCCCCAGGAGGGTGTTACACAACACTCGCCTTTGTTCTGACTTGATTAACTACTCCTCTCTGTGCTGGTTCTGTCTCTTTGCAGTGTGTTTAATGTTGGGAAGACACACATTCACCCACGCACATGAGCACACACACATTTACTTATACATAGTGTATGCACGCTCATCTTTTGGTTTTGTAACCAACCCACATGTCACTTGGCAGCAATACACAGGCGCATACATACACACACTGTGTTAACACTCAGTCCCACGCACGTCAGAGCGCGCGCACACACACATGCACGCACGCACACACACACACTAGGTTGCACAGTTGAAGGAAAACTCCAGGCTTAACTCGCCCAACGATCCAGCTTGCTGATCTTTCCACTCCAGTGCCACTTCTGCAGAGATTAAATGAACTCTTCCTTCCAGTCAGCCTCCATTCCTCTCTCCCCTCATCCCTCTTTCTCCTCCTCCTCCATCCTGAAAACCAACAGTACAACCATCCATCCAAACCTTAAACAGATTTCTCTTTATTGCTCGCTTTGTTTCCTTTGTTTCCCTTTGACTCCTCAGTGTTCTGTATCTATTGTACCCCTGGCTTAACAATGACCTCAAAGTATCTCCTGTTTCTGTTGATTCATCGGTATCGTTAAGTTCCACTCTTTGTTTATGGGTATCATTTTCCATTGCATCCTCTGTTATTTAGTAACAATCAGCTCCAAAGCATCATCAGTTCCTCATTGTGCCACCGTTTTGTGTCATGTCGTTCCTTGAGATGATCCGTTCCAACTGGCTTCTCTCTATTTTCTGTTTTTACCAGGAAAGAAGCAGGGTAGGACAGAACGAAACATCCAGGTAAATACAAACAGAGAAATGAGAACCAGTGGACCAAGCAAAAGACAATAGAATCTGAGAAGGTGTAATGGAACATTTTTTGTCTGGAGTGGTGTGACTCTCAGAGTCAGTGTGTCCTGAAGCCAACTAGTGCTGAGCTGAGCAGTCTTCTCCAGCCCTGTCCAACCTTTCTGACAGGCACCCAGCCATGTGGAAAAAGAGCTATGCTAGCTGCAGGCTTTCACAGCCTTGCTAGAAGGCTGCATTAAAATATGTGTGTTTGTCCTCCTTCTGACCTGTTGACCCCCCTGGACCCTAGTAGGCCCTGGCACTCTGGTGGAAGTCTGTCTGGAGAGCCTTCTTCACTCACTTTCACTGTTAATTGTCTCTCTCTGTCTCTCTCTCTGTCTCTCTCTTTATGTGTCTGTCTCTCTCTTTCTCTCTCTCTCCCTAAGAGCAACACTTCAGAGACAGTGAGCATATGTGGGCCCACCAGCCCTCTCATTAAAATAGAGAGAGATAGAGAAAGAGAGAGAGAGAGGAAAAAAGAGTTAGTGACAGAAAAGAATGGAGTAAAAGATAGCTGACACACGTTCCCTGAGTGAGTTAAATAAAGAGAGATGAGGTGGTTATGAACTCCTGGCCTGTATCTCAGCTGCCATGAAAAAACTCAAGCACTGTGTTTAAATCAGCTACCAGTTCTTCCATTAGTTGGGTTTGTTTGTGGGAGGCATGTGTGCGTGTGTGTTTGTGTGTGATTGCCTCGCCTCCCTGTGAAAGTTTAGACCACCCAACAAATGAAGACCCTGAGCACATGCCCAGTGTCGGTCCTGTTCGCCTAGGGGGGAAAACATATTTGAGCTTTTGGCTCTTTGCTGATAAATGTCTGTTGTTTGTGACTCATGCAGAAACAGATATGATTGTGTTGTATTCCGATGTGTTTGGGTTGAGGAAAGACTGAGTGTTTGCATTTCAAAGGGAGAACACAGCGTACAAGATCTGAAATATTTACCTCTAAGTGGGAGGAATGAAACAGACGGCTACTAGATGGATTTAGCTTCAAAGATCTCTCACTCTCTATCTCTCTCTCTTTCTCTCTCACTTTCTATCTTTGTCTCTCTCTTTGTCTCTCACTCTATCTCTCTCTCTCTCTCTCTCTCTCTCTCTTCTCTCTCTCTCTCTCTCTCTCTCTCTCTCTCTCTCTCTCTCTCTCTCTCTCTCTCTCTCTCTCTATATATATATATATATATATATTTTCTATATCTCACTCTGTGTCTGTCTTTCACCCTCTCTGTTTCTCTGCACCCCCTTTTCACGTCGATACTCGTCCTGACGAACTCCTTCCAACTTAAAGAACACTTAAGGTTACTGTTGTTGCCATTCCGAGATGAAGGACTCACGGAATCACACCCGCACACATACAACATGTTTGTTCAGTGAGAGCTGATGGCTCTGTGGGACGAGGGGAGGGTGCGATGACACAGGTGACAGCAGATACTTCTAGATTGGCGGCACTATGTGGGGACGTCTCAGGGGAGAAGCGTCAGACACTGTGAGCAGCTGCTGATGTGACAGACCCCCCCCCCCCCACACACACACACACACATACACGCACACACACATGCAGACACACACTTACAATCTCACTCTTGGAAGCTTGTCCCCGCTCTGCTGGGCTGACAAGGCTGATGCAAACGGTGACAGATAGCTCTCACCCAACTTTTACAACACACAAGCACATCACTGTCCTGTCCACACACACCACACACTCACACACACTCACACACGCACACACTTGATTAGATGTGTGTGTGTGGGTGTGAGGGAGGGAGGCTGAAAGGAATGAGGAAGTTGAAATAAACTAGGTCATCCTGACGGTGTCAGTTTGTAAACAACTTTATATTCATACAGACTTTAACCTTGGAACCAGGGAGACGAATGAGACTCTAAACCTCTCCTCTCATACCACAGTGTGTGTGTTTATGTGTGTGTTCCTACATGTGTGTGTGTTTGAGTGTCTGTGTGTGTGAGTATCTCCGTGTGTGTGGATTTATGTGTGTCCAGGGTCAATTCTATGTGTGTGGATGTCTTCCTATGTGCGCGACTGCATGCATGCATGCGTGTATTCGTGTGTGTGCGTAATGGTGTGTCAAGACACCTTGTATTGAGCTGAACCGACCGCAGAGACAGGCATTATAGAAACGGTGTCCCACACAAAGATTGGAAGCTTCTTGCAAGGTCTGAATCATTGTACCGGATGTTTCTCCTGGCTCATTGTACCAGTTCAAGGTAGTGGGTGAAGAGTACTGAACAATTGTTGAAACAGACAGAAAAAAAGATGTATTAGTCATGCTGTACTCTTGCCTCACATTCATCCTTGCATCATCGTTTCACAGCCCTGAGGGCAGGGTTGCACTGAAATTCAAGGATGAAGTTACAGTTTTTCTCAATTGTTTACACACAAATACTGGTACTTGAGACACAATGACCACAACATGTAACTCATGCACCAACCCCATGAACCAATTCTGCTAAACTACAAGCACAATTCCTGCTTTACACTCAAATTGCAGTTCTAAAACACACTTTTTTCAAAACACTACACACAATTCTCTGCATTTGGCACAATTTTCATGAAGAAAATCTTTTGTTTTCACAAGGAACACACTGCCATTCAAATACGCACACTGACTCATCGCATGGACAAACACCTATCACACAGCTTTACAATTAGCAATCAGAGCTTTAGCATAAAAGGGCAACAGGTGACCTGTTTTTGAGCAATGGATGCCAACATTGGAAACAGAGGCAGAGGAGTGAGAGTAAGAGGAGGAGGACGGGGAGTACGAGGATGAGGAAGGCCAAGGACCATAATATCTGATGAGATCCGAGCCGCTTTGGTTGACCATGTGGTCAACCATGGTCTAACAATGAGGGAGGCTGGGCAAAGAGTACAGCCAAATTTGAGCAGGTACACTGTAGCATCCATCATCCGGACTTTCCGAAATGAGAATAGGTAAGAAATCTACTCTCACTACAAAATTGCAGTAGGCCTACTGCATATCAATACAGTACTCAATGAGTACAGTAGTACAGTATTGTCTGTGGACTGTTCTGTAGGACTGTAAAAATAGTATGTTTCAAGTATTTGGAAAATGTATTCCTACTTTGTATTCCTTTCACAGTATTTACAGTATTTTACTATTTGTTTGGCAGAACTGAAAGATTACCAACATAAGGTGGTCAGGAACGTCTTCTGTCTCCTGAACAGGAAACTGAAATCATGAACATGGTCCTAGAAAATAACGCCATAACATTACGGCAAATAAAAATAATAATAATGTAACTGTATACACTATACAGTAAATTATTCTGTTGTTTTGTATGTAGACCACTGTATGTGCAACTTTGTGTCGGTTGGGATGTACACTGTGTACATTGTTTTTCTGGGAAAAATACGTAAAATATATTTGTTACCGTGTATTTCTGTGTTCTGAGTATAAAAACAATATTCTCAAATATTTCACAACACACTTATGTATGTACTGTCTGTAGTAAATGTAACACTGAACAAAAAAGGCCTAACTCACTATGATGAATGAAGAAGAAGTGTTTTCCACTCATCATAATGTTTTACATTGAGCACATCAGTGTTCAAATGGTTCTTATAAATGTCTATTCATATGATGGTTTGTGTTTGTCATTTGAAAACAAAATACCATTTTGAGATTAAATAACATTGTTTTGAATGTTAAGTTTAATTTTGCGGGAGAAGTGAGGGGTTTTGCCCATTGTGTGTGTGTTTTTTTGATTTGTGTGTAGTGTTCTGAGAGTATGAGGTATGCATTCAGAAAATGTGTGTAACCAATCGAGAAAAACTGTAACAGACAAACATTGAGGACTCACTCCCTGCATCCCCCTTCACACACACACCCACAAACGAACACACACACAAAACCACACACTCTCTGCTTCGCAATAGAGACACACAACAAGACACACACAATGAATACAAACACGGACACTGCTTGAGTGCGTACCAAGAATAGCTAGTTATACTTTACTGTGTTCATACAACGAGTGAGAGAGAGAAAGACGGTGAGAATATTAGAGGGAGTTGGCGGGTGGTGTGGGGTAAAATGAGAGCGATGGAGAGAGGTATTATATTGACATACAGTACAAGGGTTAGAAGAGAGAGCAAGGCAGAGAGAGAGGGAGTAAGTAAGTAAGTAAGACTTTATTTATATAGCACTTTTCATACAAGAATTGCAGCTCAAAGTGCTTTACATAAAATCAACAAAAACAATAATACAAGTGTTGATCTAAAACGTTTAACAAACCAAACTAGCCGCACTCTATCTGCGGTCTCTCGAATCCATCTTAGATCCGAGCTGCCACTTGCAGTTTCTAGAGAGAGAGATGTGAGAGGGAGTGGGTGGATGGCATATTGATTTAAAAGTGTTAACTAATGAGGAGCAGACATGTCTGATGAAAGATGTAAATAGGTTGTTGTTCAATTTGCCAACGTTATGTGCAAATACTCCCTTACACCCGGTTATTTTTGCCCCTGCGATAAACACTGCATAAACACACACCACACACACACATATTCCAAAACACATACACATTCACTCCTCTTTCTCTTTCTCACTCGCACACACATTGTGAATTATTCATAACTAATGGACACATACATAATATCTTCTCATTTGCATTCTGGGTAATTGATTCACTAGAATAGTTACCCCCTGCACCTCATCCTTCCTTATTTGTACTTCCCCTCCCCTCTCCTTCCTGCCTCGTTCTGTCCATCCACAGGCTGTTTTCCCCCTGGGGAATGTGTGTGTGTTTCATTACCATTCAGGCTGCCCATGACAACACAGTATTAACCTTGGAGGTTTGTGTGTGTGTGTGTGTGTGTGTGTGATTGCTTGTATGTGTGTTTGTGTGTGTGTGTGTATAAACAGGTGGGACTGTTGTCTGAGGCATTGAGATTGACAGATGAGTAGTCCAGAAGAAGAGGAGGCCATTCACTGTGCACACCTCAATAAGCCGCTATAGTGACTCTCTCTCTCTTCTCCTGTCACGCTGTTTGTCGCTTTCTCTCGTCTGTCCACGTACTGTACCGCTTTATTGTTCTCTCTCTCTCCCTACCTTATCTTTCTTTCTATTACTTCTTTGGCCCTTTTTTGCTCTCTCTCTCTCTCTCTCTCTCTCTCTCTCTCTCTCTCTCTCTCTCTCTCTCTCTCTCTCTCTCTCTCTCTCTCTCTCTCTCTCTCTCTCTCTCCCTCTCCTCTCTCCTCTCTCTCTCTCTCTCTCTCTCTCTCTCTCTCTCCCTCCTCTCCTTCTCTCTCTCTCCCTTTGCCTGTCCCTCTCCCTCTCTCTCCCTCCTCTCCCTCTCTCTCTCCTCTCCCTCTCTCTCTCCCGCCTCTCCCTCTCTCTCTCTCCCTCCTCTCCTCCTCTCTCTCTATCTCTCTCTCTCTGTCTCTCTCCCTCCTCTCCCTCCCTCTCTCTGCCTGGGTTTTTCAGGCTGTAATGAAACTCTAATGGTCTCCCATTCGTTTCCGCTCTTAGCTCAGTGAGGTGATGCAGGAAGGCTGAAATGATTGTGAGTCTGTGTGTGTGTGTGTGTGTGTGTGTTTATTTAAAGCTATATGACTGCAGTGGCAGACAGAGGCCATCAGTAGAATCATCAGCCTGTGGGTTTTCCGGTTTCATTTGGCTCTGCAGTAACCCTGTACCCGATAACTCTACCTAATGTGTTCCCACCACACTGTTACACCCAGCTGTAGCTGTGTGTGTGTGTGTGTGTGTATCTGGGGTTAATGTATTGATATGACGATAGGTGGGACTCAGTAATAGTCATGTTTGGGATTGGCTCTCCACACACATTAAACGGATTAGTTAAAAGGGTTCGAAGACACTTTTCAAACACACACTCATGCACAGGAACACACACTCTCTCTCAGACACAGACAGTACACACGCACACACACCGTGTCTCCCCTGCTCCCTCAGAGATGAGCAGGCAGGTGTAAATGAGTTAGATAAATGGGCAGGCCATTACTGGGGAGATGTACAGGTGGTTCATTTCCTCTCTGCTCTACTGCTGCTGTCTGATCATTTACTGCTCACTCTACTCTGTGTGTGTGTGTGTGGGGGGGGGGGAGTATCAGTCACCTCCCTATGTTTGTGTGTATACGTGTGTGTGTGCAGAAGACAGAAAGAACCATCACCTCCCTGTGTGTGTGTGTGTGTATGAGTCTGTGAGTGTGTGTGTGTGAGAGAGTGATTTTACCTCCCTGTGTGTGTGTGTGTGTGTGTGTCTGTGAGTGTTTGCATATCCACGCTACTTTGATCATCAACGATAGCCAGCATAATGAAATGCCATGAGCAGAGATGAATATGAGAGCAGAGGAATGCCAGCATAAAGACTCCTGTTCCACCCTCCCTCCATTCCAGACATTCTATTCTCCCCTCGTTCCATCTCCAGACTGGGTAAATAAACACTTTTGTCTTCGTTTTGTCTGTTATCGTGTGTCTCAGATGTAGAGAAAGAAAAGTGGTATGTAAAATATGTGCACTGTGTCTGTGTGAGTGTGTGTGTGTGTGTCTATGTGTGTCTCAGTGTGTGTGTGTCTGTGTGAGTGTGACTTCCTGAGTGTTTGAGTCAGCTCTTGAGAGGGTGAATGCATCTTCATCTGAGCTGCAAGATCAATATCTCTCTCTTTCTCTTCCCTCCTATGTCTCTCTCTCTTTTTCTCTTTTTCTCCATCTCTCCCCCCCCCACACACACCTTCTCTCCCTCTCTTCCGCCGTCTGGCTTTCAGAGACATGCTGGAGACACTGTGTGCTGCCTCTGCACGTTTGGGAGCGGCGTGTGTGTGAGTATATGTGTGTGTGTGTGTATGAGAGAGAGAGAGAGAGAGGGGGAGAGAGAGAGAGAGATTCATCCTCACTAAGTTCAATGCATACCCTCAGTCTGCTCTCCCTCTCCCTAAGAGCTGCAAAAGACTAAACAATAAACACATGGATGGGCTAAAAGTATGTTTACGTCAAGTCAATAGTTATTAAACCAGAGGGAAATCTCTTTTGTGGACATAAAAGGAACATAAAACGGGGCAATTAGGAGAGCATAGATAGAAAGGATGAGCTCAGTGATCGGCTATTAGGACTGGCTTCTGTTGGGGGGCTGTTGCGGAGCCAGCCAGACGTCTCAAACTGCTGTCTAAGAGATGGATTGAAGACATAAAGGGGAATATGTGTGTGTGTGTGCTCA
Source organism: Osmerus mordax (assembly GCF_038355195.1). Taxonomy (NCBI): domain Eukaryota; kingdom Metazoa; phylum Chordata; class Actinopteri; order Osmeriformes; family Osmeridae; genus Osmerus; species Osmerus mordax. The sequence continues at coordinate 7,608,672 of NC_090056.1, forward strand.
TATGCATACACATGCCCTGTGTCTCTTTGTGTGTGTGCACCTGTGCGGCATTCCTGTGTTTACTGTATGTGTGTGTGTGTGTGTGTGACTGTGTTTACTATGAGAGGCCGTATAGGCCTTAATTCATAATTGATCTCACATACACGCCATGACCTCACATATATACCATTATACTCTCACATATACACCATTATACTCTCACATACACGCCATGACCTCACATATATACCATTATACTCTCACATATACACCATTATACCCTCACGTATATACCATTATACTCTCACATATACACCATTATACTCTCACATACACGCCATGACCTCACATATATACCATTATACTCTCACATATACACCATTATACCCTCACGTATATACCATTATACTCTCACATATACACCATTATACTCTCACATACACGCCATGACCTCACATATATACCATTATACTCTCACATATACACCATTATACCCTCACGTATATACCATTATACTCTCACATATACACCATTATACTCTCACATACACGCCATGACCTCACATATATACCATTATACTCTCACATATATACCATTATACCCTCACGTATATACCATTATACTCTCACATATACACCATTATACTCTCACATACACGCCATGACCTCACATATATACCATTATACCCTCACGTATATACCATTATACTCTCACATATACACCATTATACTCTCACATATACACTATTATACTCTCACATATACACCATTATACTCTTGCACATAAACTGGCATACTCTCTTACACACACAAAAATACCGTCTTATATGCACCATCATACTAAAGTATGACAATATATGTAAGAGACAAATAGTATGTGTGAAACAGAATGTTACTATATGTAAGAGAATAACAGGATGTGTAAGAGAGAATACTTATCTATGTAAGAGAGAATACTTGTCTATGTAAGAGAGAATACTTGTCTATGTGAGAGAGAATACTTGTCTATGTGAGAGAGAATACTTGTCTATGTGAGAGAGAATACTTGTCTATGTGAGGGAGAATACTTGTCTGTGAGAGAGTATACTTGTCTATGTGAGAGAGTTTGATTGAAACTGAAGGCAGTTTGATTGAAAAGGAAGTAGTACTGAATTCTCAGTTCCTGATTGGCTTACACATGAAGAAGAAGGATTTGGGGTAGATGTAGCTAACAACCACCTTCCCTATCAAGACGAGACTGAGTGACATAACAAAATGGCAGAGAGTTGGCGGCTTAATGAAGCCATACTCATTAATAACATTTTGAATACTCTAAATGCTGCGGCGTTATTGTAGGGAGGACAGACCCGTTCCTAAAATACGTTTTTAAAGTTATTCCTGGGGAAATTATGGAATTAAATTACATATTAACTATACAAAAATACTTGTGCACAATAATATTTGCTAAATGTAGACGTTTTTAAAGGTTTTTAATTTTACCTCGAAGCTTTTTGTGAAAATGAGGCTAGTTTCACGACAGCGACTTTAGATGTAGACTAACATGTTAGCTGATTAGCCAGTATGAGTGATATATGTATACAGTCACATTAACAAAACTCTTCTTTGTAAACTATTTCGTCTTAAATACGATGGGAACACATCACATTAACAATTCCAAAACGCACCACACGCCAAACGATTTTTTTTTGTCAAGCGTCTCTAAGCTCAAATTCCGAGTCGGTTCCATGAAGGTATTTCGTTGCAGTGAATGGGTGCGGGCACTCATCGGGCATAGGGGCCTACACTCAAATAGGATCTTAAAAGTCCCAACTGGAAAATGTTGTGAACAGATTGACATCAAGTTCAGGTTGTGGCATTGAAGTTTAGGTTAGTAGCCAAGGGTGTAAAGACCACTCGGCTACTTAAAGACGTCAACGGTTAAAATTGGCTTTAATTTAAATGATAGTTTGTTTCATCAATTGAAAAACTGATCTAGGACTTTTGACTCAAGTAGTGGGGGTCGGTATAGCTTCCTAAACAACTATGGAGTTCTACATTTGAGTTTTTTAGTGGATTTGCTTGAATCGTTGTCAGAAATGTTGGAATCAAAGACGACAGCCATCCACAGTGGCTATTTCTAACGCTAACGATGAAATGCGCCGGCTCTTCAGACCTGGATCAGGTGCATCACGGAGCGGCAGCAGCACTCTGTCAGGAGTTAGTCTTAACCGAAATACTGCGGAGTTTGATATTGGGATTGCGCCATCACTTGGCTGGCATTAAGACTAGATGTGTTTGTGTGTGTATAATTCTTCCCTAATATTTGGACCTACAGTAAGCTATTTTCCAGCTGCTCTGTGTTTCATTCTGCATTTCACGGTAACAGACATCCATGTCTTTATATGGGCTTGCTTCCCTTTTCCCTTCCTCGCTACATCCATCCTTTCGTAGGAAATGTGGATGTGCATGTGTGTGTCTCCCTTCATTTGTGTCTTACTGTGAACTGTACATCCGCCACTGCATGTTGTGTGTGTGTGTGAATGCGTGTGCATGGTGTGTACGTGTGTGTGCATGTTGTGTGTGTGTGTGTGTGTCAGGGGGGTTATTCTCGGTTCCTATTCTCCTGTCGTGGTATATCTGATGATGTGATCCAAAGGGCAGGAGTTCTCTCTCGGGCGTCTCCCTCGGTAATGAAACTAGCTGAGATTATGAAAATAACCCCCCTCACACACACACACACATCTGCACACGCACACTTAGTGTGGAGGGGATCCTGCCTTCTTCACTGCCTTGTGCAGTTGTCTCAAGACCTTTGTACTAAGATGTAGACAGAAATGGTAAGTAAACACACACACACAAATCAACTAGACTTTATTTGTTAGGTTTGTTGAGCCTTTTCTAACCACCATCCTTTGCGGAGATCTTTGCCAGATTCTTCAAGCTTTCTCCAGCAGTCGTTATCATTCAGAGCTGGTACCAGGTGGCTGCTAGACTTATCTATGTCACCTTTAGTAACACAGTGCTTAGATGCTGTGGTGCTGAGCAGGGCAGCATGAAGCAGGGAGCTGTCCGGAGCCATGTTTGATCAGGACCTACTGTAGCAGCCCTCAGTGGAGGCTGACTGGCCCACACTGGCCCTGACTGGCCCACACTGGCCCTGACTGGCCCACACTGGCCCCGATTCCCAAGAGAACCAGCCTGGGGTGTCCAGATACAGGTGTCATGTGACCACCACTGCTCCTAACCAATCACATCAAGTCTCCCTTCCCCAAAGACAAAAACAGGACCCAGGAAGTGGTCCCTCTCCAGTGAGATTCTTCATATCAGTCACATGTGCAGCTGTCAACACTCACCCTGACATCATGCTGGTTTAGATGAAGCGCCCATGTCACGCCACTTTGAGAAAACCAGCTGCAGTTCCTTCTCCAACAGGCAGAGCTGTCCGTGGTCCTGAAACCCTCGACACTTCCTCGCACTGGGCTGAGCATGCCACTCTCACTCTAATGTTATTGGCTAATGGCCGGCAGAGCATCAGGTCATTGGTTCCTTCATTAGAGATCACCAGGAAGTGTACCAGAGTGACTGGTCCTCATTGTGAACACAGTCTGACATGTTAGGCAGAGTGAGGAGGCAGGGAACACCGACAGACCCACGTGCTGGTGTTCTGTTGTTACACAGGACTACATGTAAACAACACACACACGCGTGTCCACACAAGGCAGGGTATGACCAATCAGGCTTTCTCCTTCTCTCTCACACAATTCTGTTCTCTGTCGCTATCTCTTTTTTCTCTGTCTCTCTCTCTCTCTCACACACACACACACACACACACACACACACACACACAGTGCATGTCTACACTGATTTATGTAATCATTATGGACTTTC